>NC_044061.1:907571-955071 GCF_902167405.1 Gadus morhua | reverse complement strand
GTGTGTGTGTGTGTGTGTGTGTGTGTGTGTGTGTGTGTGTGCCTGTGTGTGCCTGTGTGTGCCTGTGTGTGCCTGTGTGCCTGTGTGCGTGTGTGTGTGTGTGTGTGTGTGTGTGTGTGTGTGTGTGTGTGTGTGTGTGCGGTGCAGGTGTTTCACCCCCACAGGGCGTTTCCAGGCTGGCTGGGGTCCTTTAATCACTATGCATTTAGGTCAGACAATAGATGGGAGTGTGATCACTTCAGCTGAGGAGCCGCTCATATTTCATGGTGCTGCAGCCAGACAGGCAGAGAGCAGTGGAAGGACGCTGGTTCCAGTGTGCCACCCCCCGCTGCCAGTCTGATCTGTACGTCTTCACAGGGCGTGAAGGCTTAAGGATGCTAAAGACGGCCTTTATCCCGCCGTCACCGCCCACCCGGTCCACACACGGCTCTCGCGGGTAAGGGCCGGTGACACTCAATGGAGTGACATTTCATTGTTATCGTTTTGTTTGTAGTGTCCCTGGTTCGATCGGGACTCACATGCGTTCTGTTTTTAGCCTCCCTGAATAGGTGACTGAAGTTTACCCTGTTACCTGGCAACAGCACTCGAAGGTGGTCTCCTTCTTACTATATCCCCTCATTAGCAGGGCTCACCTCAGGCGTTCTGTGATGACCACAAAGCAGTTGGAAACAACCGTGATCACATGAAAAAACAAGCTGGGTTCAAAGTTAAAAACAACTTAATGATTACATCTAGTAATGTTTCATTCCCTACTATGAACACAAACAAGCCCCGAGCATTGAGTAAAGGTTCAAGTGAGCGAGTCACTAATGGCGACTAACGAGTTATTGGAGTTTGGAGGTTCCTATCTGCCATCCCTTAGTGTCGGGACCATACAGATCGTATAGATTCATATTTCGGTTCCAGCAGCCTATATGTTAGATCTCTTGGAGGAAAGAAGACACACAAAGTATTATAATTGGCACCGACTCGTGACGATCACAATGAGTTCAGCCGCTCTCTGTTTACTGGTACCAACTGTACGTCCCACACGGTCCCCTGCTTCAGAGCCACTGAGAGCAGGCGGGGGGCCTCCCAGTGCGCAGCCTGTCTGCCAGTAACCACTGAGAGCAGGCGGGGGGCCTCCCAGTGCGCAGTGTGTCACCCACAGCCCAGTACAGCCACAGACGGGGAGCGCTGGCCCCACCCGCCCTGACCTGTGTGACCCGGCCCGTCCGCGCTCTGTTCAGCGCCACCTCCCAGCCCTTAATGCGCCGAGTGATGGACAGCAGTCACCGCACACGGGGGCTGGCAGAGCTGCTGCGTTGTTTTATGAGTAAGGTGGCTCTGTTTAAACCGGCTACACGCTTAATTAATGATTAGGCCGTCTGCCAATTATTTGCTCTGCGCCCGGCTATTAAGTGTTATTGTGGGGGAAGGATGATTATAAATATGAATATCTTAAAACGCCAGTGAGGCGACAGGTGGAACGGTGACCCAGTTGTCTTCTGGTCATGGAGACGAGAACGGGTGACGGTCTCGGAGAGCAGAGTAGATTTATGTAACGATGTCCTCGGAGTGAGACTGCATCATTACGCCTTATTTCTGTCAGAAGAAAGGCGGTGATTACCCTCCATCTAGTTGACGGACGCACTCTGCAGGACCAGCAGAACAATAAAGCTTCATTCTCTCCCCAATAAGGCTCTAATAAATGGGCTGGCGTAGCATGTTTGGTGTAATTACACATTCACCCGCTGGAAAGGACATTCTTTGACTAATAAGTTGCGGCATAATGGGTGATTTGGAACGGTACTAACAAGGGTTGCGGGGGGGGATAATTCCGGGTGTCAGGTGTGTTTGGAATGCCCCCCCCCTGCTGAGAGATCACTCACAGGGAGATACTCACATTTACACTCAAGTGTATTCAGAAGGTCACACTGGCTGTCACCGGGCCGCCTTCTCCTCCACTCAATGTGAGACAGGGAGCGAAGCAAGATGGAGAACGGGCGTCTTTTCCTTGATGACTTCATCATTCTCTGCTATATTACCAGAGCTGTGTGCCTGACATGTGAGATAGCAGACGGCTTCACAGCCTGGGCCAACATGGCGGAATGAGCTAAACATGAAGCCTTTATGATCTTGGGATGTGTGTGTTTGGAGGTCGATTTTGATGCAGGATAGGAAATGCCACAGTACCTTTCTCTCTGCTCAGAGAGAGCACAGAGTGTGCTACACACAGTCTCTCTGCTCAACATGGGACAGCGCTACAACACGATCTGCAACATGTTGCAGAGACATCATGATGGGCTGAAATATGATTATTGGTCGGCAGCTAGAGGAATATTTCTGCCTGAAGCGTGTGTTTGGACGATCATTGATGGAATCACAGCAGTATTTCCCCTGCTTTTTTATAGAACTGACGGGTTTCACGCAGCTCTTAATCGCTAACGATTGATACACACCTAACACACCTCTAACACTTTTTATTGTTAAATTTGAACCATCACAGATTTGTAGGAAAGTGTATAATCAATCCCATGATAGTTAGAACATAAATCAGGAGACAAAACCTCATTGTAGATAACACCAAATTGCCAAAGAAATATCGATACAAAAGATGAATCTTAGAAGGTAATTTGTCCATTCAAAAGAAGTTCATTGTCTCGTGTGATTATTAAAAGGCAGATTTCATCTCCAATATCCCAGATCTCCTGTAAGCTACTGGCTTGCTGCAAAAGGCCATTTGTGAGCTGAGCCCCCTTTAATTATGTTTCCAGATAGCTCAGACCTCATGCTGCTGTGTCTGGACCCTAGAAGCGAGATTCGAATAGTTCCACATGCTTGAAGTCATTTACCTTATCATTATTCTGGTACATAGTATTTGCAATATTCCCTCTGGAAATAACATTGTCTTAGGCCACAATATGGAATATACACGTGATAGGCGAGTCATATCGATTATCAACCCCTGGAGCAGAGATCTATACTGTAACTGGTTTGATTACAACATGATGTGCATGAGCGAATAGTGAGTGACACAAAATGCATTACTACTGTAATCAAAGGTCATTATCGAGGTACAAGCTGAATAATTATGTGTTGGCCGGTTAACAAGCAATTGAAAAGGTCTGGGAATTGTGTAAACGGAAATGAAATGGTGAAATGAAATGAGATATCAATATGATAACAGGGAACAGTCACAGAGAGTGGCATGGCGTTCTAGGGGATTACTAGAAGTGTACATTAACACAGCCCACCTGTGCTGGTGGGTTGTTCATTCAGATGAATATTAAACACAACAAATGGCAGGCTATTTCCAAAACTGATGCTTTCAATTCTGGTCAGCCTCCATGCTGAATGCCTTCTCACCACAATAGCCACGGACAATCCAGTACGGGAACCCTGGCCATGCTGGAAGGCCTGGCACAGATTCACAAGGAACATTTTGTGCAGAACAAAACCTTTTCTGTGGTTAAATCTGAACATGTGTTTTTTGAGGTATGGATGTAAATGAGTTCGGAGTATAGGTCAGTATTGAGAAGGGGAACCAGTTCCATTTAAGATAAGACTAGATTGCAGAGACACAGAGCAAAGCTTACTGTCTCTCTCCAGTGTGGCCAATAGAATAGTGCAATATCATTTCCCCTTAGCTCACCAACTGATATGACAGTGGAGTACATAATGTGTTCTCCACATGTGTAGTCTACCACATTGAGTCTCATGTTAGTGCAACATGCATGTTCAGTCTTCATCTGAACAGCGGTAGAGGACAGAGGAACATGGTAGACGTCAACTCAGCATGGGAGAGGTTTAGGTAGGCTCACGTAAGGAGCACAGTACTCTTTATTATTCTCTACAGCTAGTTGGCTGGGTCAGTTACAGGACTTGTTGTTTGGATGTTGATTCACCATTCTATGTAGTCAATGTGTTTGTTTCGATCTCAACCTACACTTTGTTCTACGCTGGCTGTAAACAAGCGATGGTTTGAGCATCCTGTAAACAATGGTTGCGATGGGTTTCCTGGACAGCTGCTAGCATTCATTTCTGGATCTCATTGCTGGCTAGCTTGGCAGCGGTGATAGCGTTGGTTATAGCGTTGGCAATCAACAACACCACCTTGGATATTTTGGTAGTTTCATTTCATTGTGGTATATATGTACAAGTTGTCATTAAGAAATGTGCTATTTTAATTTATTTGATCATTTAAATATGCATTCAACAATATGTTTAGTATGTGTGCAATATACACAACAAAGCAATGTTCAGGCTGCATCGTTAGATGTGCACAATAGTGCATAAAAATCGTATGTGAGCAAAATAAGAGCAATACATATCTGAGAAGTAGGTCAATGATGGCGGAATGCTAAAGGCTGAATGTATGTGAGTTAAGCTGCTATTAAGGCTGTGAGTGCTTTTAACTATTTGCAGGCACTCCTTTGCCAAGTCCAGTAGCCAAGCAGTCCTTTATAACACTGGATATCTAGTTATGGGTATCATTACTTAACCACTTTTCATTGCGGTATTATTACTGCTGCAGAATTATTCCAAATGCTAATATTGCCATAAAAGCAGGCAATACTTTTCTCCACATCGTGTGTCTTGTTGTGGATTAGCAAAGTATTATCCTGTTGCCGGCCTGGTAGAAAAAACCGAGTCCTATCACTTCAGCTAACTGAGAGAGCAAGAGGGATCGGGGAGTCCTATCACTTCACCTAACTGAGAGAGCAAGAGGGATCGGGGAGTCCGGATCAAGGATTGACAGAACTAAGAGAGCATGAGGGATCGGGGAGTCCGGATCAAGGATTGACAGAACTAAGAGAGCATGAGGGATCGGGGAGTCCGGATCGAGGATTGACAGAGCTAAGAGAGCATGAGGGATCAGGGAGTCCGGATCGAGGATTGACAGAACTAAGAGAGCATGAGGGATCGGGGAGTCCGGATCGAGGATTGACAGAGACTTTATTGTTACCCACAAACAAGCAACAACAAACCGAGTGAGGATGCAAAGACACTCCGGGTCATTCGATCCCGGTCTTTTTTATTCTTTCAAACTGAGCTGTTTTGCATATGTATGACCGCCCTCTGCATATACTCAAGATCGCCGTATATGGTAAGGACGGTCAGCCATACATTCCTTTAAGTACGTGGTCATCTTCTGCAGTGAACCTAAACATTGGGCAGACGTCAGTACACCTTGGCACCACTCTCTGGCGCCGTGTGCGGCCCTCAGAGGTGATTTAGCTGCTTTCCACTATTAATGTATCTATATGATATATAGGCGTGATAATACTCATAGTTAATATAAAAAGTAATGGTTAATTCCTCTCATACCGGTTTGATGAAACCAGCGGCAGATGTCTAAGGATCGCTCTGTGCACTCATGGACTCTTCCTGTCTCTGATAGAATTATTGGAAAATATTTGGACATTTTGACCACTAATAACGGGTTAGAAGGTTTATTCCCAGTTAGATCCAAGTAGAAACATGATTCACACTACAGCCCACATTATTTTATTACAAAATGAGCTTGTTCTTTTTGCCTGTTCTCCATTGCACACCCACACAAAAAAATGTGCATCAAATATTGACCATGAAAAGTGTGTCTACGTATTCCTCCCTCAGCACACCATCTTATCTTTAGTTTGGACAGTGTGGACGGTGTTGGAGTGTTGGCTATTTGGGCCTCCAGGGCCAGGCGTGGTCCTTAGTAACAGTCCTCTCCTTCAGTGGGCCTCCAGGGCCAGGCGTGGTCCTTAGTAACAGTCCTCTCCTTCGGTGGGCCTCCAGCGCCAGGCTGGATCCTTAGTAACAGTCCTCTCCTTCAGTGGGCCTCCAGGGCCAGGCGTGGTCCTTAGTAACAGTCCTCTCCTTCAGTGGGCCTCCAGAGCCAGGCTGGATCCTTAGTAACAGTCCTCTCCTTCAGTGGGCCTCCAGGGCCAGGCGTGGTCCTTAGTAACACCCCTCTCCTTCAGTGGGCCTCCAGAGCCAGGCTGGGTCCTTAGTAACACCCCTCTCCTTCAGTGGGCCTCCAGAGCCAGGCTGGATCCTTAGTAACAGTCCTCTCCTTCAGTGGGCCTCCAGGGCCAGGCTGGGTCCTTAGTAACAGTCCTCTCCTTCGGTGGGCCTCCAGCGCCAGGCTGGATCCTTAGTAACAGTCCTCTCCTTCAGTGGGCCTCCAGGGCCAGGCGTGGTCCTTAGTAACAGTCCTCTCCTTCGGTGGGCCGATACGGGGTGCTGCCACGGCCCTCTCAGCCACAGTGATGATCTCTGATAAGTAGCGTGATGGTTCTGTAGCCTTGGACCAGGGGAACCATCTTCACAGCTTTGTGTTGGACTGCAGGTTACCTATTTAAACGTTAATGCTCTGCCTTCCCTCCCAACTCCACATGTTTACCACACGTCTACCTTGCGATGCTCCCCCAGCAGCTCCGAGCAGCCGTCACCTCAGTGTCTGACTCCTAGTTAGGAGTCTGTCAGCGCGCCCCTCCGCCCCACGTAGATAAGTACTGCACTGATCCCCGGGAGACTGGGGAGAAAATTGAAGGGAAATGTACCCAATCAACAAACTATGACACAGCTTCCCTCCTCAAATACACTTTCATGCCCTTTAAGACGTTCCGGTCCCTGTTTCTATAGCAGCCGGTCGGTCCCTCCGGACGCCCAATTCAATGTGCTCCAGCACTCAGCCTGCTGCAGGAACACCACATCCTGACCAGCTCGCCAGCGGGAGATTCACCCTTCGCTTCAATCGAACCATCCAATACTGCGCAGTGCCACCAACCAATCACAGGACAGGACCTCACCCGTTCAATTAATGATTGAATTTATCGTACAATTTCAAAGTGGTCTGCAAGATGATAAAGATGAGCCTCAGCCAATCAACAGCATGGAATTATGAGGTCTTATGTAAACTACTATTCATAAAAGATTGGGTCGGGTCATATAACTTAAAGTAATGTCGGAATAAAAGGTATCTTTACTATTTATTTTTGGCAGGGCGGTAAATGAAACATGGACCGTTGTCCGACCTCACCAGCGGGGTGAGAGGTCTACAGCTAATTATCACCGACGTTGACGTACCATCCACCCCTAAAGGTCATCTAGAAGCTTCCATTCATCCTCAGCAGCCTGTCTTAGAGAGCAGTAGGAGACTGGAGCAGCCTGCAGTCAGCCCAACACGCTGAGAACAGGCAGCCACAGAACAGGCAGAAAGAAGCCGGAACAGTCAGGAGTCCCGGTCGTCTGGAGCCAAGAAAGTGGCAGCAAAAGACATTGCACCGCAGTGTCGTCAAGGTTACAGTTCACACACACCCACACACACACTCCTGTATCATATAGTAGTGGTGGTGCATTGTTGATTATGAAGACTGAAGGGAACAGCTGTGGCCCGCCCCACCGTGAACAATATGTTATGCAAGTGATAAAGATGAATAGAGAAATATGGAATAAGGAATGAAAGGTGGTGCGCACAATGCACAAAGGGAAGCAAAGACGTCTGGGTGCCCACCGTCTACACACTTTCTGGGGGCTTATCGCAACAACAGTGTTCACATCCGCGTAACTATCTCCCTTCCATCAGGCTGTCACACCAAAGCCCGGCCGTGGAGAGATCCAAGGCCAGACCGCCTAATGATAAGCAGAGTGATGCTGCTGCAGCCGGCTGACAGCTTGAGAGGTCCGGCGAGAGAGGGGCGGCGGGGATAGGGAAGAAGATATGGCCTCTTCCTTTCTTCCAGAGATCATTACCATGAGAGAGAGGGACGGGGCGAGGTGGTGGTGGAGGGGGAGAGCGGGGGGGAGATGGTAATGGGGTTTAGATTACATTGTTTCTCTACTTTATTCTTCTTCTACTACTCTTATTTCTTCAGAAGGAAGACACCAATTTATTTAAGAGGGAAGTACTCTTCAAAGTACATTAACGAGTACATCCACGGTGTGTTCAGCTTCAATAGAGATGATGGTCGTCATGGCGATGGTGTATAACAGGCAAACATCCACCTTCTGGTGGATCTGGTCAGAGTGACTGGCCCATTTTCATGTGTTTATACATAGACACACACATGTTTTTCTCCTATTACAAGCTTGCTAGATTTGACTCAAATCATACGTGAGGGACAATTCTATCAGTTTTTTCAGTATTTCTTCCTCTGGGACAGATAACGTTTTTCATTTTCATTTTTTCCCCAGTAAGAGTATTTCCTGAGTACCGGCGTCAGGCTTCATGTAAGCCAATCAGCAGTGGAGTGCCGCACTGCAATAATGTGGAGAAGTCATAGATAACCGCTGCTGCTACGAAGGAGCGGACTCGCATCTCTCACTGGAGCCGTCTGCTGATTCAGCTCCCACATGTACGCTGTGACAACATGATTCATATTTGGCCCCAGACTCAACTGACTTAACTGTTCAATGCACACATAAACCCTGAGGCTGCTGCTCCGACCCACACAGCGATGGAGCTGGGTGATCTAGTGTTGAGCCAAGGATTCACAAACACCAAAGAGGGGTTCATAGTACACAGACTGGGGGAGCATTTACGTGTTCAATACGGAGATACAGCTGAGTGACTCCTCTTTAGATGCCCTGTCCGTTCAATTATTAGTTAACGAACCACAATTAAAATGAATTCCACAGCCTTTCAAATAGGCACTTCATTATTATTCTCAGTGCACATCCAAATGTCTTATTTATCCCCCAACTAATTGGAAGTGTGCAGAAACCTTTAACCACCAACGCCCAGCAGAGCACCTCAGTGATGAACACAGAGCTCAGAGTGCGTTCTACATGTGTGTGCTCATGGCCTCCCCAACAACTTATTCCCAGTTATTGCAGCGACTCAAATTGCATGATTGATGAGGCGAGTAGAGCTTGAAGACCCAAATGACTTAACGCGCCCCAGAGCCAAAATATAAAATCAACCTAATCTTCCTCTGGGTTTATCACCCCGCGGCAGTAAGCTCAGCTGTTTATCATCTCAAGGTCGGGCGCTCACTGAAGAGGCTGTGGTAGCAGCAGAACTTCTGCCATCCTAACGTGTAAAAGCTGGTAGTTTAAATCAAAATGTATTCTTCTATATTTTGAATATTCTGTTTGTTATGTCAGACAGAGTGAGATTGCCCTATTCTCCAAACATTGAACTGATATAGCATACTGGGATAATCTGTATAGAATTTGTGGAGTTAGGATTTATTGATGAGCGTTACTGGTGTAAGCTGCAATACCCTGGTGGCTTTAGGGGGAAGCTCTGGGATCACGGAGGTCTCACCAGAAGAACAGATGCAATTGAATCCGGCCTCTAATCCTGTATTAAATCCCCAACATGGCAGCTTCTGTAACCCTCCTGAACATTGTTTGTGCTTTTCGTTCTGCACAGGTGAGCAGCAGGATGGTGACCGGGGAGGCCGGAGGCAACAACTACTTGATGGCGTGTTGGCAGCCCATCCTGGTCCTGCTGTTGGGCACCGTGCTCTCCGGCTCCACCACCGGCTGTCCCTCCCGCTGCGACTGCAACGCCCAGGAGCGCTCGGTGGTCTGCCACCGCCGGAGGCTGGCCGGTCTCCCGGAGGGCATCCCCATCGAGACGCGGCTGCTGGACATCAGCAAGAACCGTCTCAAAAGCGTCGGGCCAGAAGAGTTTATGAATTACCCTCTTCTGGAGGAGCTGCAGCTCAACGAGAACATCATCTCGTCCATCGAGCCCGGGGCCTTCAGCAACCTGGCCAACCTGCGGACTCTGGGGCTGCGGAACAACCACCTGAAGCTCATCCAGCTGGGCGTGTTCACAGGCCTCAACAACCTCACACAGCTGGATATCAGCGACAACAAAATAGTGATTCTGCTGGACTACATGTTCCAGGAGTTGTACAATCTAAGGGCTCTGGAGGTGGGGGACAACGACCTGGTGTTCATCTCGCCGCGCTCCTTCCAGGGCCTCAGCAACCTGGAGTCCCTGAACATCGAGCGCTGTAACCTGGGCTCGGTGCCCACCGAGGCCCTGAGCCACCTGCACGGCCTGCTGTCCCTGCGCCTCCGCCACCTCAACGTCAGCGCCATCCGAGACTACTCCTTCAAGAGGCTCTACCACCTCAGGCTGCTGGAGATCTCCAACATGCCGGCCCTGGACACCATGACCGCCAAATGCCTGTTCGGGCTGAACATCACGTCGTTGTCCATCACGCGCTGTAACCTCTCGGCCGTCCCCTACCAGGCCATCCGCCACCTGGGTCACCTGCGGTTCCTCAACCTATCCTTCAACCCCATCCGCACGGTGGAGGGGAACCAGCTTCACAGCCTGCAGAAGCTGCAGGCCCTGCACCTCGTGGGGGGGAGCCTGGCCACCATAGAGCCCTACTCCTTCCGGGGGCTGAATCACCTCCGTGTCCTCAACGTGTCCAGCAACAGTCTGAGCACCCTGGAGGAGTCGGTCTTCCACTCCGTGGGGAACCTGGAGACCCTGGCTCTGTACGAAAACCCCCTGGCCTGCGACTGCCGCCTCCTCTGGGTCTTCCGCCGCCGATGGAGGCTGAACTTCAACAGACAGCAGCCGACCTGCGCCTCCCCCCAGGCCGTGGAGGGGAAGGAGTTCAAAGACTTCCCCGACGTCCTCCCGCTGGACTATTTCACCTGCAGGAAGTCGACCATTGTGGACAACAAGATCCAGGAGAGTCACGTGGACGAGGGAACCACGGTCCAGTTTACCTGCCAGGCGCAGGGCGACCCGCCCCCCGTCATCATGTGGCTCTCCCCCAAGAAGGAGTACGTGACCACCAAGACGGCGGGGTCCAGGCTCAGCGTGACCAGCGAGGGCTCCCTGGAGGTCCGCTACGCCCAGATCAAGGACAACGGGACGTACCTGTGCATCGCCAGCAACGCGGCCGGCAACGAGAGCAAAGCCGCCCACCTCTTTGTGCACAGCTACTCTCCCAACTGGCCCCACCTGCCCAACAAGACCCACGCCTTCATCCTGAACCAGCCCAGTGACGAGGGCGCCAACGTGACCCGGGCCGCCGCCCCGTTTCCCTTCGACGTCAAGACGCTGATCATTGCCACCACCATGGGCTTCATCTCCTTCCTCGGAGTCGTCCTCTTCTGTCTGGTTATTATCTTCCTCTGGAGTCGAGGGAAAAGGAACACCACGTCTAAAATAGAGGTCGAATACGTGCCCCCGGCGGAGGACCTGGAGGAGGCCAGTCCCAACGAGCCGTCTGTGACTTTCAACATGAAGATCATGTGACTCACAACGACTTCAGTCCACAAACTGCATCGGGGCTCGGAAGCTCTCCTCTCATGCATCATGTGTCAGATTGGTCGAACTGAAAAGACGAACAGCAGCAATTCGTCTACCCTAGACTGTTTACCTGCAGGAACAGAATCGGTACGGACATAGACACAACCTGAACTCTTTGTATTCCTGTGGGTTTTAATTGGCAATAGCCTATAAAAAGACCAGCCGGTGTTGCAATGGACTTTTACGCTCCTTTATACCAGCGAAGGGAGTTTGTCTTTAAACCTATCTACAGTTTTAATCTATATGTATTTTTCTGTATCTTGTTCTGTCCTTGTACTTTTTTGCAACGGCACAATAGAAATGCTCTGAATGACGTTTTGTAATTACAAGAGTCTAAAGAGCCAGGGTGATTATTTTGTGGTTATTCGTTTGGAGAGTCCCTTTTGATAAGTTTACATAACAAGGACTCAAAAACTCAAAAGATTGTATTACGCAAGATGTATGTGAAGTGTGAATATCATAGCTATTTCAACCGTTTGAGATGCGAAACATTAGCACAATACTTTCCAATCCGGGATATGGATTATTTCAAGTGTGACTTAAAAATTGAGATTTTTAATTTGATGCCTTACGTTTCCAAAGTTACGGCTGTCATCTGAGCAATACATTACGTTGATGTGTAACACATACTTCTATGTATTTTAATGATTTTATGATTTAAAGCTCTGGTGATATGTTAAATGTTGAAATACATATTTAAGGAAACAGGCAGATGGCAAGTCTATTAAAATAAACAACATTTTATACTAAAATGATTATTTTATTGTATGTTTCAAGAGTAAAAGCTGGGAAATATATTTCGAGCCTTCTGACCCACTGGAAAGGCCTTTGTTCTTTGTCCATGGAGGTCAAAAAACCTCCCATTGGAGGAATGTATGTCTCATTATTCTTTAAACTTCTCGGCGAACAATCCATCGTATCACAACCCATACAACACATATCAGCAGAATATAGAACAGAGAGGTATACGGTCTGTTGATCCATAAAAAACTGATGTAGCGTGATCCATTTTACCATTAAACTACATCGCTATTATTGAATAAGAGCCGTACCACAGAAAGGCTCTAATCAGAATACAGTCTGCAAGTGATAACACACTCATTAGAATCGCCCAGATTGTTGCTAATACCGGTAATGATTGTGATGATCAGATGTCCAGAATCAGCCTCGGGCCAGGGAAGCTTCCCCACCTTGACACCTTAATAAGAGTCTTTGACTGAGAAAGCTACAGAATAGGAGCAACACACTGGCAGCATAAAAGCAACAGATCCATCAGCCCATGTTTAACGCAGCACTTCTCTATTGTGCTGCGGATGGCTGGCTGGCGACTGACTGTTTTCACCCTGCGCTAGTTGCCCACCTACACCCAAAAACACATTCAAACCCGCCTTGGGGCTTTGGACCGCTGCGAGACCTGGTTCCTTTCCTCTGGAAATGTGACAGACAGCTTAAGTGTAGGGAAGGTGCATCCCATGTCCATACAGGCTGTGTTTAGTCTCCTGGCGTCTCTTTAGGCCACAGCCCAGTGCTCGGTGTGTTTCTGGTTCTCTGGATCGCTGGACAGACAGGGGCGGTGAGTGGGAGGAAAACGGTATTGCTTTCTAGTTGTTGTATTGTGAAAGTCTGGAATAGGAATACAAATAAAGCTGAAAAATTACTGTGACCTATTTTAAAAGAATATACTGTATATTAGAAATGCACTTTTGCCATCTATTTTTCTTCCTCTTAAGTTGAACAAAAAGGATACAATGGTACAGTTAATAACATATAATCAGTGCACTGAAACCAAATGGAGCAGAGAAGATAAAGAAACTGCATTACAATGGGGAATAGGACATTACCAAGTCAAAATAAAATGTTTAAAAGGGATTAGAAAAAAGACTATACCATGCTGTTTTACTGTTTCTACGTTCTGAATGTAAAACAGACATTATTATGCTGCAGCTCTAAACTACCACCAGTATGTTATACACTACAGCATAGGCCTCTCTGAGTGTGTGTGTGTGTGTGTGTGTGTGTGTGTGTGTGTGTGTGTGTGTGTGTGTGTGTGTGTGTGTGTGTGTGTGTGTGTGTGTGTGTGTGTGTGTGTGTGTGTGTGTGTGTGTGTGTGTGAGTTTGTGTGAATCACATCACTCACACTAATAATTCACACTAGGAATTCCTCCACGAGGTCACAGATGACTCAAACAGCCACAGTGTTCTGTTCAGATCCTCATCGGATCCAAAGGGGCCCCCCTGTCCCAGAGGAAAAGCCTCATCCAGCACAATAAACACATTGATTGAAAGGAGTACACTCAAGTATACTGAGGCGTGCTAAAACCATTACGTCCATCCCAAGGTCGCCCGCCTGGCCTGATGTGGAGGACGGGCGACCTTGAAGTCTGCTCCTGCTTTGTCTTCGTTAAGTACAGGACAAATAGCGGTACAATAGAGTGTAAAGACTGAACGGTGTGTCAATATGTGTGTGTGTGTGTGTGTGTGTGTGTGTGTGTGTGTGTGCGTGCGTGCGTGCGCGCGTGCGCGTGTGTGTGTGTGTGTGTGTGTGTGGGGCAATGCTTTTGTGACCCTGGTTAAAGGGGTGAACACTTAAGGACACACAAGCAGACTATTAGCCTCACAGAGGTCCTCTGAGTGGACATTTCTCGGGGTCTAGTTGCATTACACAGCCTATTGTATCAGATTTTATCTTATTTATTTTTCTTTTATTTCGTCAGAAGCTTAATTCTTACCGTAATAGGTTTGCAATTCTCAAAATGAGGGTCTTCAATGCTTGATCTAATGGTTGGATCAATTATTCATATGTTTGATGCATATTCAGACAATTGAACAAACCATTAGTAGAATAAATTGCTAATTTCACGTCTCAGAAGTTATGCTATTGTGCAATGGTTGAGAAAAGTAAAATAATCACTTCAATCCACATCACCTTTTAAATGAACCTATTATCACTATTATTATTATTATGATTATTATTGTTAAGAATAATAATTATATCTATGGTATAGGATATATGCTTGAGAATAGATTTCCATTAGACAATGAGTAGATGAAGCTAAGGAAGAGGATTGTCAAACTCAACATATAAGAACTCTTGAAGGGCTTCCAAATGCTGCCGTCAAATATAAAAAAAAGAAAGAGAAAATTGGAAGACTGTAGGATATAATTGCTACCAAAAAAAAGGAATATATAAATAAAGCATGAGGCCAAAGTCATTTGCTTTTTGTAAAATGGACCATAGTTATCAAAGCCGGTTCCTGGAACACATCAGCCCAAATCCTCAAGTCCTTTCCAGCGTATCGTTAAGAGATACCAGTCTGTCCCTGCACAACCCAGAAGAGCAGAGGAGCCTGTAATGCAAATCAGAGGAAGGAGACGGCGTGCCTGTGAGTGTCTGTGTGTGTGTGTGTGCGTGTCTGTGTGCGTGCGTGCGTGCGTGCGTGTTTGTGCGATGCGTCTGTCTGCGTGTGCGCGCGCGCGCGTGTGTGTGTGTGTGCTTGTGCGTCTGTTTTGTGTGTGTGTGTGTGTGTGTGTGTGTGTGTGTGTGTGTGTGTGCGTGCGCGTGCGTGTGTGCGTGCGTGCGTGCGTGCGTGTGCGTGTGTGTGCGTGTGTGTGTGTGTGTGCGTGTGTCGTGGGTGTACGTGCGAGTGCGTCTGCGTGTGTCAGCGTGTAAATGACAGCGTGGCGATGTGACGGACTGTGGGCAGCAGACTAATCTTCCGGCCGCCGCTGCTTAGCTTCACATTCACAATTCCAATTACTGTGCGTTTGAAACTCAATAGTTTGGCATTTGATCTGTTTTGGTCCGCAGTGGCAGGCGTGCCTCCCCAGTCAAACACCTACTCAGCACCAAGATTGGATAACATAACGTAACAACCAACGTTTGATAGGGTTGATCCAGCACTCGGCAGCACTGAGGGCCACTCGGGAGAGCAGCTTTCAAACACATGAAATAAAACATTCCTCCGGTGGACGGCTTCAGTGTTGACGTGTCAGTGGGCGGATTAAAGGACTCAGACTCATTAGCCTACAGAGGGGATTCTGTCATAGTGCTGCTGCATCCTGGAGTCAATCAACAGCATTTAGCTTCTACTAGACCTTAAACGACTTTCAGGTCGGGGTGGGGAAAGGGTGATGATGATTATGATAGAGACAATCCTACAGCCTTACAGCCTACATATTGTAGGCTGCATGTAGAATATGCTATAACTATTCTATATGCTACAATATATGGGCTGTAAGACTGCAGGATGTGCGGAGGTTTGGCGGCGGTTCTCTGGTCGGCCCAGAAGCCTCATTAGCCTTGCATCGCTCACACTTTATATCCCTCCACTGCATGTGCAGCATCTTAGTAAAAACGTTAGGTCTTGTTTTTTATTCATTTACCTCTTGCTGATTCAGTTGGGCTTCTCTGTAACAGATGCTATAGCAGATGATGCCAGTGCATTATCCATTTAACTAACCTTATAATGCGCTCACAATTCTCTACCCCAATTATTTCTCCTCTGTGGTCAGAAACGCTCAGCCAATGAAAGCGCCGTGAGGAATGTCCCAAAGAGAGAAGGATTCATTATCAACACCAGCAGCAGGAGCCAACGGGGTCACCCCGCATAGCTTCCATACTGACACATCTGAGGCTCGTCCCAGCGTGTTGAGCAGCGAGGTGGGCTGACGGAGGCAGGACCCTGGGACTCGTCCCCCCCGCCTGGCAGCCATGGAATTCATTAATCATTAGCAGCCTGCCGGCATGTGACCCCCACCCAATACGCTCCCTGTGTGGACGGAGTTCGCAGCCCGGCCTCCAGCCCCCCTCCCTGATTATTGCACCAATAGAGCCCCGCCTTGAGCAGCACAGCGGGGTTATTGGGTTTCCAGGTTAGCTCCCACTCTGAGGCCCTGCCAGGAAGAGAGGCGCGGAGACGGAGCGAGGCTGACCTCCGCTGGGAGGGGGGGGCTGAGACGGAGCGAGGCTGAGACGGAGCGAGGCTGACCTCCGCTGGGAGGGGCTGAGACGGAGCGAGGCTGAGACGGAGCGAGGCTGAGACGGAGCGAGGCTGAGACGGAGCGAGGCTGACCTCCGCTGGGAGGGGCTGAGACGGAGCGAGGCTGAGACGGAGCGAGGCTGAGACGGAGCGAGGCTAGGATGGCCCCCCGATAGGAGTGGAACGGCCCATCTGAGACCCAGAAAATAAAAACACATGAAGTCTCTGTCCTCGCCTGTCAGAGGAACCCACTCCGGTGACGGGGTACGGCTGGACGTCATCTGGACACAAGGCCTGGGTTACATTAAGTTAACGGGACCCAAGAAGGTATCAAGTCTCCAGAACCACCACCTCAGAGACAGGTGGTCTAACACCAGACCACCACCTCAGAGACAGATGGTCTAACACCAGGACCACCACCTCAGAGACAGGTCTATCACCAGACCACCACCTCAGAGACAGGTGGTCTATCACCAGACCACCACCTCAGAGACAGGTCTATCACCAGACCACCACCTCAGAGACAGGTGGTCTATCACCAGACCACCACCTCAGAGACAGGTGGTCTATCACCAGACCACCACCTCAGAGACAGGTCTATCACCAGACCACCACCTCAGAGACAGGTGGTCTATCACCAGACCACCACCTCAGAGACAGGTGGTCTATCACCAGACCACCACCTCAGGGACAGGTGGTCTAACACAGACAGCCACATGACATCACTCTGTACACTGTGCAGAGCAGGAGACCAACACCATGTCTTCCTGCTCAGCCCCCATATCCACACTGCTCCTCTATCCTCTGCTTGCTGCAGTCAGTGTGAAGTGTGTGTGTGCGCTATAATATAGAGTACATGCAGCGCTTGCAGATGGTGAATTCACACACACACACACACACACACACACACACACACACACACACACACACACACACACACACACACACACACACACACACACACACACACAGAGCGGGAGCAGAATAGCAGCAGCTGCCAAGGTATTGAACGCCCATAACCAGCTGTAAGTGGAGGGTTTTTAATGCAAAGTATATTGCATGGCTGGGCTGAGCCGGTGTCATCATTATGCATTTGGCGGGATCTCCATTGAGCATATACAGAATGCCAGATCTGATTTCAAACACAGATGGCATTGAGAAGAAACACCTTGAAATCACAGAATTGGCTGCCCAGTTTCTAATGCCAACACCCTCAAACATATCATGCACACAAAGAAACGGTCCATTGGTTTACGTTACGTTTCCATGAGCGGTTATTTTTCACTCTCCTATTAGATAATCCCTCTTCTTTAAATTAAAGTCTTGGCTTATAGTAATGCAATGATGGTCAAGGTTAGTGAATCCTATATTGAAAATAGACGGAGTAAATGCTTTTAAGAAAAGCTTTGTCTGATTGACACAATGCTTTAAATAACCATAAGAGGAAATCCACCAGGCTGACACCAAGCAAGGGAAGGAACTGTAATGAACCATAAATATTATTGTGCTATATGTTGTTCCATTCAAGAAATGAAGGGACATTCCTAAAATGATAAGCTATGCAATGTTTCTGACTGATTACCCAGCGCTGGCGCCTGTGGTCTGTAGTCTGTCTGCTGGCATCGCCCCACCACGGTGACTCACTACTGACACTGCTCTCCTCTCCAGGCTGATGGGGAGAGGAGCTCTCCTCCTGTCAGACCACCAGAGAGCCCTGAAATACAGCCTTAAGCAAGACAGACAGACGGACAGAGACACAGACAGACAGACGGACAGAGACACACGTCAGTCTGAGGGACACCGGAGGACAGAGACACTGACCCCACAGCGATAACTGGGGACAAGAGGATGGTTTCCGGGGGAGAGAGAATTAAGAGAGATGTCGATACATGTATGAGATTTAAGAGCTGTTATTGTGGTGTCATGCCATGGCCAACCGTCAGCTGTTAGTGAGTGAAGTGCTCTGGGAGAATACCGTCTCCGGTGCATGCCCGCCTTGTAGAGACTATTTCGATTTTAGACGCTGGGGGCAAATTTCTGTGCAATCATGGCATCGCCTCCTGATTGGTTAGGGGCATCCATCTGGCCTGTCAAGAGAGGGAGGGCAGGGCGGAGTGAGCAGGGGGCAGGAATGGAGGGGGGCAGCGAGGGGGGGGATTATTTTCCGATGTTCGTGTTTTAGTAACAGTCTAACGTCTTATGATGCATAATGGTGCTGGTGCAGTGACATGTGTTTTCCTCAGTCTGTCTCCACAAATAGACTCCAAAGTCTGTCAACATGTCAGTCTAGGTTTCATTAGTCTCCCGTGAGCCCAGCCCTGTGTTGAGTTCAGCAGCAGCACTCGGTACACAGCGGGTGGGCTGAGATGTACAGTAGGCGACAGGAGAACTAGAGCAGACTGGGTCTGGAACAGAGCAGCAGTACTTATCATGGTTCCTCTTGTTCCGATCAACGGATCGCTCCGTTTTGGTAAATATTTATCTATATTTTATAGATCAGAAGAATACGTTTAACATGTTGGTCCGTGTGGTCCCAGAATTGTTTGTTGTTGAGAGAATAAAGAGAGACGTCAAAACATGGTGGTGGTAAGATTTGAGATACAAGACTTAAGGTTTATGATATTAGTGAGCCAACTGCTGTGTGTGTTGGCTCCGGTTGACTGCACGTCTTTGTAGAGACAATCCCGATTTTAGACCGCTCCCATCTCATTTCTGACCAATCAGGGGATCTCTTCTCTGATTTGTACAGGCATCCATCTTGCCAGTCAATGACAGGTGCTTTAATATAACGCTTCTCATTGGTGGAGGAGCGTCAGGATGGGAGGATCAGAGAGGGGGCGAGCATTTCTTTCGGTTTATTCTTTTAATCTTCTCCGCTCTTTTCCGCTCTCTCTCTTTCAAATAGTACCTACAGCAGCTTAATTATCATTCTGTTTTCAGACTGATGGAAGTCTGCATCTCTTATGAACTCCAATCCTTAATCAACAGTAGTCTAATATGTGTGTGTGGCTGTTTAATTAAGCACATGCACATCTACTAGTATTCATCTACTGAATACCAAACACCAAAGCGTTGCTTTACGATAAAGACGTAAAACAATGAACAGATACACATTTAGAGTCTATCTGATGCTAATGTGTTGACGTTTTCTTCTCTGAACCGGTTCCTTCAGATCCGCTCCGACTGATCTCCTCCTTCTGACCTCATCCCTCCTCCCCAGGACTCCCTTCGTCTTCCTCCAACACGCGGAGACGATCGCCTCAGCACCGCCTGCCTCAACGCAGGGCAGCGAGGAGGAGAAAGGGATGAAGGGTATGGCTCGCACAGGACACACAGGACACATGATGGGACACACAGGACACATGATGGGACACATGATGGACACATGATGGGACACACAGGACACATGATGGGACACATGATGGGACACACAGGACACATGATGGGACACACAGGACACATGATGGGACACACAGGACACATGATGGGACACATGATGGGACAAATGATGGGACACACAGGACACATGATGGGACACACAGGACACATGATGGGACACACAGGACACATGATGGGACACACAGGACACATGATGGGACACACAGGACACATGATGGGACACATGATGGGACACATGATGGGACACACAGGACACATGATGGGACACACAGGACACATGATGGGACACACAGGACACATGATGGGACACACAGGACACATGATGGGACACATGATGGGACACACAGGACACTTGATGGGACACACAGGACACATGATGGGACACACAGGACACATGATGGGACACATGATGGGACACACAGGACACATGATGGGACACACAGGACACATGATGGGACACATGATGGGACACACAGGACACATGATGGGACACATGATGGGACACACAGGACACATGATGGGACAAACAGGACACATGATGGGACACTCAGGACACATGATGGGAAACATGATGGGACACATGATCAATACAAGTCTAACGTAATTTTTCTCGTGATGTGTGCAACGGTGCGGGTGCAGGGATCCGGTGGAACGTGTGTTCCTCCGTCTCTAAAAATAGTTCTCCTACCCGTCAGTGTAGGTTTCATTAGTCTGAGCTCAGCCCAGCCCTGTACGCCCTAAACAGCATTGACGCGCTACAAAGTGGCCACGCGTCGGCTGAGAAGTTGGAGCTTTGAAGGAACACAGCGCTTGGCCCACATTGAGGTCTATTCTGAGTAGAGAGGTTTAACAGAGAGCCTCACTATAGGGGCGTCTCTGTGTGGGGTTCTACCTCAGAGAGGTTTAACAGACAGCCTCACTATAGGGGCGTCTCTGTGTGGGGTTCTACCTCAGAGATGTTTAACAGCCTCACTATAGGGGCGTCTCTGTGTGGGGTTCTACCTCAGAGATGTTTAACAGCCTCACTATAGGGGCGTCTCTGTGTGGGGTTCTACCTCAGAGAGGTTTAACAGCCTCACTATAGGGGCGTCTCTGTGTGGGGTTCTACCTCAGAGAGGTTTAACAGCCTCACTATAGGGGCGTCTCTCTGTGGGGTTCTACCTCAGAGAGGTTTAACAGCCTCACTATAGGGGCCTCTCTGTGTGGGGTTCTACCTCAGAGAGGTTTAACAGACAGCCTCACTATAGGGGCGTCTCTGTGTGGGGTTCTACCTCAGAGAGGTTTAACAGCCTCACTATAGGGGCGTCTCTGTGTGGGGTTCTACCTCAGAGATGTTTAACAGCCTCACTATAGGGGCGTCTCTGTGTGGGGTTCTACCTCAGAGAGGTTTAACAGCCTCACTATAGGGGCGTCTCTCTGTGGGGTTCTACCTCAGAGAGGATTAACAGCCTCACTATAGGGGCGTCTCTGTGTGGGGTTCTACCTCAGAGAGGTTTAACAGCCTCACTATAGGGGCGTCTCTGTGTGGGGTTCTACCTCAGAGAGGTTTAACAGCCTCACTATAGGGGCGTCTCTGCGTGGGGTTCTACCTCAGAGATGTTTAACAGCCTCACTATAGGGGCGTCTCTGTGTGGGGTTCTACCTCAGAGAGGTTTAACAGACAGCCTCACTATAGGGGCGTCTCTGTGTGGGGTTCTACCTCAGAGAGGTTTAACAGACAGCCTCACTATAGGGGCGTCTCTTTGTGGGGTTCTACCTCAGAGAGGTTTAACAGCCTCACTATAGGGGCCTCTCTGTGTGGGGTTCTACCTCAGAGAGGTTTAACAGACAGCCTCACAGGAGCGTCTCTGTGTGTGGTTCTACCTCAGAGAGGTTTAACAGACAGCCTCACTATTGGGGCGTCTCTGTGTGGGGTTCTACCTCAGAGAGGTTTAACAGACAGCCTCACTATAGGGGCGTCTCTGTGTGGGGTTCTACCTCAGAGAGGTTTAACAGCCTCACTATAGAGGCGTCTCTGTGCTTCTACCACAGAGAGGTTCTGGTTGTCCTGTGGTTCTACCACAGAGAGGAAGGGCTGTGCTGCCCATGGTTCTGTCTTCCACAGTCTTCCTCTGTACTTTAAAGATAGACACCCAAGAACTAAGCACCACGATCTACTCTGGACGGTTTTCCGTGTCGCTGCAGAGATCGGGTCTCTACTATCATGTCGTACTGACTATAAACTAGTCCCTTACCGAATGGTGTCTAGTATCTAGTGTTAGCTAGTCTACATACGTCTAGCCTTTATTAGGATAGCAGCACACACACACACCCACACACACACACACCACACACACACACACACATGCACACACACACAAACACACACACACACACACACACACACACACACACACACACACACACACACACACACACACACACACATGTGTGGGCGTCTGTGTGCATGACTGTATGTGTGTGTCTGTGTGTGAGTGTAGGTGTGTGTGTCTGTGTGTGTGTGTGTGTGTGTGTGTGTGTGGGTGTGTGTGTGTGTAGTTGTGTGTGTGTGTGTCTTTGTGCCTGTGTGTGTGTGGTGTGTCTGTGCCTGTGTGTTTGTGGGAGATACAGGGACAATGTGAAGTGGGTTGTGGAGACTCAGTAAAAGCCTCGGTGAGAGCCACGGTAGAAGAAGCTCTGAACGGAGGCAGCAGCATCACGTTACCTTGGTTCCTGTTGTTCTATTAAGGCCTTGCCATTGGTTACAGTCCGGCTTTATTTACTCAAACATGATTCATCCTCATAGGCATCAGAGCACAAACAGTACTAACCCTCTGATGAATAGAATCCAAACCTCCTCAGTGGGTACTCGATGTTATTAATAATAATTAATAATAGCTTTCACAGTAGCTGTGAGAGGTGAGTCGTGGACAAATTGTCGTGGCAATTCCTTTATGAGATATTGTGTCAAGGACAGACTTCTAGATGCAAAGAAGCACACCCATAGTTGTAGCACCAACCTTTGAGCGTCTGCATTCAGCCTCTATCAGGTTCACTGAGCCTCCAAGAGGTCCACTGAGCCTCCAAGAGGTTCACTGAGCCTCCAAGAGGTCCACTGAGCCTCCAACAGGTCCACTGAGCCTCTAACAGGTCCACTGAGCCTCTAACAGGTCCACTGAGCCTCTAACAGGTTCACTGAGCCTCTAACAGGTCCACTGAGCCTCTAAAAGGTCCACTGAGCCTCTAACAGGTCCACTGAGCCTCTAACAGGTCCACTGAGCCTCTAACAGGTCCACTGAGCCTCTAACAGGTCCACTGAGCCTCCAACAGGTCCACTGAGCCTCCAACAGGTCCACTGAGCCTCTAACAGGTCCACTGAGCCTCTAACAGGTCCACTGAGCCTCTAACAGGTCCACTGAGCCTCTAACAGGTCCACTGAGCCTCTAACAGGTCCACTGAGCCTCCAACAGGTCCACTGAGCCTCTAACAGGTCCACTGAGCCTCTAACAGGTCCACTGAGCCTCTAACAGGTCCACTGAGCCTCCAAGAGGTCCACTGAGCCTCTAACAGGTCCACTGAGCCTCCAACAGGTCCACTGAGCCTCTAACAGGTCCACTGAGCCTCTAACATGTCCACTGAGCCTCTAACAGGTCCACTGAGCCTCTAACAGGTCCACTGAGCCTCCAACAGGTTCACTGAGCCTCTAAAGGGTCCACTGAGCCTCTAACAGGTCCACTGAGCCTCTAAAAGGTCCACTGAGCCTCTAACAGGTCCACTGAGCCGTTGACACAGCATCACCCCTCCACAAGGTCATGACATCAAAGGAGGAAATGAAGACCGTTTCACCATCTCTTCGTCTCTTCATTTGTTAGCAGACTAAAGAACAGACGTGATCCACCGTGTCCTCCAGGTAACCGAGCCCCCAGCCCCCTTTGTTCAGTTCAGGGGACACTGGCTAAGCCACCGGGTGGCCAACCCTCCATGAGACATCAAAAACGTGTGTTTCTTCTATTCCCCATCACGCTGTGATGTGTTATTGTTCTTTTACATTCTAGGATCCGGTTGCCCAATGCTTCAGAAATGATGATCATGATTCAAAGCATCAATACGCGGTGCTTCATCCCAGCCGGGAGTCGTTCCCTCTTCCTGGTTAAAGCTGGGCTCTGAGCTCGAAGCTCCCCAGACGGCTCTACACCCCCAGCCCCCGGCCCGCCCCACGCACGCCGGAGGTTGGGTTGAACCCCGTAGGTCAGGAAGCCCTGGTTAAAGGGCTTCTATAAGAACCCCTGGTTAAAGTTAAGATCATGAAAGAGGAGGCCCTCTGCGTTATTTATGTCAAGAGGCGTGTGACAGGCTGCCCCCTCGAGCAGAGAACAAGGCGTCCTCATGTGTAAACTCGTCCTCGCGGTCAGGCTGCTCTGCCTGCTGCGACGCGTTCTGCTTCCCTGCGTCAGACGAAACAGCATCAAATGAAAAGCAGCTAGTTAATGGGGAAGGAAACCTGATGAGTCAGCCCAGCGACGGAGCAAAGGATTCATCTCTGAGGAGGAAAACACCACAACAAACATTAAATGCCGGTCCAGCCGTTTGTTCCCTGAATATTTCCCTCTGAATATTCTGAGAGACGAGGAGCAGAAAGTGCTGATTCAAGGTGCAGCCAGGCGAAGGAGGATTATCCTCCTGCTGCGCTCACTGCGGCTCCATCCGACCCTCATGTCTGCTACACGCCGGCGCCCCCAGACAGACCGCCCTCAGACAGACCGCCCTCAGACAGACCGCCCTCAGACAGACCGCCCCCAGACAGACCGCCCTCAGACAGACCGCCCCCAGACAGACCACCTTCAGACAGACCGCCCCCAGACAGACCGCCCTCAGACAGACCGCCCTCAGACAGACCGCCCCTAGACAGACCGCCCTCAGACAGACCGCCTTCAGACAGACCGCCCTCAGACAGACCGCCCCCAGACAGACCGCCCTCAGACAGACCGCCCTCAGACAGACCGCCCTCAGACAGACCGCCCTCAGACAGACCGCCGCCCATTATCCAGTTGGCTGTGGGATCTTGTTAGCGCGGTTTTGTCAGACCTGCCACTGTAACTCAGTTGTTTGTCTGCTGGGAGCCGGACGCGCGGCAACGGCAGGTCGTACACGAGCTGAGCAACACGCCGATGAAATGTTGGTTGTCCTAAGGGGCTCTGGGTCATCCTTCACTCAGGAAGGGGTCTCAGACAGCAGAGCTGTCCACTAGCGGCTCTATAATGAAGTCTCAGACCACAGAGCTGTCCACTAGCGGCTCTACAATGGAGTCTCAGACCACAGAGCTGTCCAATAGCGGCTCTATAATGGAGTCTCAGACCACAGAGCTGTCCACTAGCGGCTCTACAATGGAGTCTCAGACCACAGAGCTGTCCACTAGCGGCTCTATAATGAAGTCTCAGACCACAGAGCTGTCCACTAGCGGCTCTACAATGGAGTCTCAGACCACAGAGCTGTCCACTAGCGGCTCTACAATGGAGTCTCAGACCACAGAGCTGTCCAATAGCGGCTCTATAATGGAGTCTCAGACAGCAGAGCTGTCCACTAGCGGCTCTATAATGAAGTCTTAGACCACAGAGCTGTCCACTAGCGGCTCTATAATGAAGTCTCAGACCACAGAGCTGTCCACTAGCGGCTCTACAATGGAGTCTCAGACCACAGAGCTGTTCAATAGCGGCTCTATAATGAAGTCTCAGACCACAGAGCTGTCCACTAGCAGCTCTAAAATGGAGTCTCAGACCACAGAGCTGTCCAATAGCGGCTCTATAATGAAGTCTCAGACCTGGCCACTCGTGGTTTCTCAAAAAAAGGCCGGCAGGGTGGATATTAATCACACACTTAACGAGACGCACCTGATGCTCCTTCTGTCGTGATTAAGCTCGCATCCTTCTCCCATGGGCAGGGAGGGAGTGTATCTGTGTGTGTGTGTGTGTGTGTGTGTGTGTGTGTGTGTGTGTGTGTGTGTGTGTGTGTGTGTGTGTGTGTGTGTATGTGTGTGTGTGTGTGTGTGTGTGTGTGTGTGTGTGTGTGTGTGTGTGTATGAACTTCACAAAAGAGGCTTTTCTGCACTTCTGTGATTTTCTACTCTATTATGAAAAGTGTTTATTGGGCAAGTCATGGTATTTTAATAAAAGCCATTTCACGCTGATAAATATTCTAAATTCATTAGAAAAGCTCAGCGCACCTTTGTTACAATAAAATTTGGTTGAAAGGGCATTTTCTACTGAAGGGTCTTACTGTACTGACAGCGATATATTGTTGTTTCTCTTCCTTCTGACAAATGTACGTACTGTAAATCGCTTAGGATGAAAGCGTCTTCTAAACGCCCTGAATGTAAATGTCTCATATGTTGTGGTGTATTAGGGTCTGCATTTTGGATTAATTTAAATATTGCCTAAAAATAAACCCTGATATCATTTATTTTACACCAAATCACAGGGTTGTGCAAAAAGAATGGCACTGGATCTGTTTGAACGTGGGTTTTAACCCTCGATCGCAGCGCTCTCTGAACAGAAGCCTTCCCCCTCCTGCCTGACGCCGGCCGGGACCGAAAGAAAGCTGGATTTATTGTGCTTTGTGCCGAGACAAAGGAGGAAATCACTCTAGGCGTGGGGTGGGACGCTGAGTTGAAAATGTGTGCATGCTTCAGCATGTCCCCTCTTGGAGATGAAGGCCAACGTCTCTCATCAGAGGGGAGAGAGATAGAGGGAGAGTGGAAGCTGCTCACTTCACCACACTCGCAGTCTGAGTGAGAGAGAGACAGAGGGGAGACTGACAGAGAGAGAGAGAGAGAGAGAGAGAGAGAGAGAGAGAGAGAGAGAGAGAGGGAGAGGGAGGGAGAGGGAGAGGGAGGAAGAGAGAGAGAGAGAGAGAGTGACAACGAGAGAGGGAGAGAGAGAGTGGGTGACTGACAGAGAGAGAGAGAGAGAGAGAGAGAGAGAGAGAGAGAGAGAGAGAGAGAGAGAGAGAGAGAGAGAGAGAGAGAGAGAGAGAGAGAGAGGGAGGGAGGGAGGGAGGGAGGGAGGGAGGGAGGGAGGGAGAGAGAGAGAGAGAGAGAGACAAAGAGAGAGGGAGAGAGAGAGTGGGTGACTGACAGAGAGAGAGAGAGAGAGAGAGAGAGAGAGAGAGAGAGAGAGAGAGAGAGAGAGAGAGAGAGAGAGAGAGAGAGAGAGAGAGAGGGAGGGAGGGAGGGAGGGAGGAAGAGAGAGAGAGAGAGAGTGACAAAGAGAGAGGGAGAGAGAGAGTGGGTGACTGACAGAGAGAGAGAGAGAGAGAGAGAGAGAGAGAGAGAGAGAGAGAGAGAGAGAGAGAGAGAGAGAGAGAGAGAGAGAGAGAGAGAGAGAGAGAGAGAGAGAGAGAGAGGGAGGGAGGGAGGGAGGGAGGGAGAGAGAGAGAGAGAGAGAGAGTGAGAGACAAAGAGAGAGAGGGAGAGAGAGAGTGGGTGACTGACAGAGAGAGAGAGAGAGAGAGAGAGAGAGAGAGAGAGAGAGAGAGAGAGAGAGAGAGAGAAATAGCTACTAATCATGATTTGGCCGTCAGCCTGCGTTTACGTCAGCTGCGTTGCATTTCAATGGCGAGCCGGTCTTCCTCCAACATATTGATAAGAACGCTCAATTAAATCCTTGAGCATCGCCATGACAACGTTAAGAATGACAATCATATGCCTGATGTATCTGTTGGGTTGCTTGCATGTACTGCTAATGAGGTGGTATTGATTCATGTGTGAATGGGTTGTCAGGTTCCAGTTCGTATCGATTCATACTGATTCATAAATCATCTATTAAGCGATTAAGCAAGTGACTGTAATGCTTTGATTAAAGATGGAATCATTGTATTTTGTGTGAACCCCTAAAGGTCTTTAGTCATCTTACATCTCAAATGGAAATGACCTTGAATACATAGACTCTGTTTTCACTCAGTTTTCTCTTTGATGAGCGGCCTGACCAGGCTCTTGATTGGCTATTGATTATAGATGCAAACTGATGGTCATTATCAGTTTCAGCGCTGCTGTCTGAAACGCTGGCCCATTCTCTACACCGCTCTGTTCTGTAATCAACTGGATCCATTTCATGCTCCCCGATAGAGAAGATTGGGACTCCTGCCAGTAAACTTTATTTCAAGGGTGGTTACGTCGTGGGAGCAAGGCAAGAGAAAGAGAATTAGATCGGCTACACATGAAAATGTATATCATCGGCAGTGATTGCTCTCTTTTTTCACGGTCTTTCCATGGAAGCTGGAGTGCGGTCGGACATCAGGGTTGTGTTGTGGGCCTCTCGCTGCAGGATGGGCGTCGGAGATGAACGTCAGAGTCAGACATCACATCTGCTCCACAGTACACCATCATGCTGCTGATGATACCGCGCTGGCGCCTGCACCTCAGAGGAGGAGAGCAGAGAGACCTCCTGACCTCTGACCCCCTGACCTCCTGGATCCACGGTCAGTTTGGAGGTCCTTCCGGAGATGTATCTATCAGCGCTCGGGAACCATAGAGATTTGGCTCGCTCACTGTAATGCTTTGTGTTTGTAGACTTTTAATTGAGATACATAAGCCGTAATTATTATTGAGTCTCAGCAGCTAAGTAGGTCTTAACAATATTATTGTTTATATTCATAGTGGCGACTGCACCACTTGGTGATCAGCGTTTACAAATCACCCACTGATAACTGTTACTTCCACGCTCGTACAAACGAGTACATATACTCACAACAATACGCAGACGGCTTTGTGTGACCAATTCACAATCTGAAATCATCCCACATACGATACAAATTACAAATAATGTTTAAAGCTTTAATGACCTCTTATGCAATTGTGAGAAGGATTAACCAAGCCTCTTTCCTCTCCATACGTCATACCAGTTATTATGGAGGCAATTGCAATGTTCTGCTATGTTGTTTACCGTCCCTACTTCTTATTCAGACTGAAGCATTTCCATTCATATTTTTTAGTCATTCCCCTGTGTTATGGAGATTCAACATCTATAGAAAGGGTTTGAAGCATTATTGGATCCCTTATCTTCAAAGGTATGGCTTCCTTGGTATGGCTGTGTGATTTGAATGAACCCAAATATTTACATTGACGCCACGCTCACACTTTCTGTGATGAATTAATAGTTTGATGGAATGTGCTTGTTAGCAGGCTTTGGTCTGTGAAGTCCTAGAGTGTCAGTCTTTAGTAGATGCTAATCAAGATTTCTTGGGATACCATTAACAATGACAGAAGACATTCTGTTGGCCAAGCTCATGATCCCCAACACAGCCTCGGCTGTCATTAATTATCATACATGATACGCAATAATACAAATGATAACCATAGAGACAACAAATATTATTAAAAAGAAAAAATGATGGACAAGATGATACCGAAATGAAAGTAGTTGTATTATAAAACTACTTTCTCTCTAGCCTGACAACAAAGTGGGGCCAGAATGCAATATAACAAGAAGAGATATTACCTCGAGGAAATAATTTGGATTGAATCACTAATCATCTTTGTGACTTTTAGATTATAAGTTAACCAATGGAGAGGTTGGTGAGGATCCCCTCCAGGGAGATATATCCAGGTTACCTGCAGGCTGAAGACACAGCCTTATCTTTGTTCAGCGCTTCAGCCTGAGGATCCCTCATATGTAGAAAACAACTCATGAATAATAAAGAGGACATCATGGTATATCTTATTCATATTGCTGGTTTTATGTATTGGGAATGTTGAACTTCACAAAAGCATAAGGGTCCAAAAAACCATTTAGAAAGGAGGCTTTTGGAATCCCTTTAGCAAGAAGGCGACACTCATGACCTTCACATTCCTAAATATAATAAAAATATGAGTTTGCATCAAGTGATAATGCAAGAGCAAATGTTTGCCCTCTCTCAGGTCTGACTACCGTCGTGTTTCCTCTTTCTCTGTCCTGTGGTTGTAAGCTAGGTTGCACCGCGCTATATCTTTGATTGAATGCTTTGATTGCTCTCGACCTAAATTGTCACTAATTGTACATCTTCAAACTTCCATTGCTTTTGACAACAACAAATATAATATTGTCTAATTGTAGGTTACATTTCAAGTCTCCACCCAATGGGAATGAACTTCAGACTTTAATAAGATCATCATCATGAATGTTGTTAAACCTGGAAATGGAAAGCAGAACAGAAGGGGATCTCAACAGAGTCTTAAGAGTCTCACTATGGGGGAATAGTGAGTCAGAACACAGAGATATGTTTCAAGGCGACTGCCAGTCCTGAGGGAATAGTAAGCAGGTGTTTCAGTAGTCAGTGATGGCTGACAGAGAACATGTCTTTTATCATGAGAGGAGCTGGGCCTGTGTTATGGAAATGTAAGTCTTGCACCTTTGTTATTTCCACTTAAAATGAAACTTCTTCTGAGCACACCTTATTAGAAACTAGTTATGCCTTTTGAAGCAAGGACATTTCAACTTTATGATTTATTTATTCTTTTTGGTAGCTATACCAAGGTGTCAAGAGGAAGCGTTCTGAATGTGGGAGTTTAAAAATCAATGGCGTGATGTTCCATGAGAGGTGCTGCTGGGTATTTGCCCTGTAAGCCCTCAACACAAACATGACAAAATGTGTCATTGTACTGTCTTTAATGCTACCTCTCTTTTTAAGTATAATGTTAGTATAATTGGATCGTTGGTTGTATTTTCTCAGAACTAAATTTCCCCTTTTCAGAGTTTGTCCTGACATGTCTCCCTCTGGTTCCCGTGGGGGGGGGGGGGGGGGGTCCCGTTCAGGTCCTTGGCCTCGGACAGGAGGCTGGAGCCTTGACTCCAAGCCTCGTGACGGTTCTGTCAGCCGTCCTGTGACCCGCTGCGGACGCCGTCCTGTGACCCGCTGCGGACGCTGTCCTGTGACCCGCTGCGGACGCTGTCCTGTGACCCGCTGCGGACGCTGTCCTGTGACCCGCTGCGGACGCCGTCCTGTGACCCGCTGCGGACGCCGTCCTGTGACCCGCTGCGGACGCTGTCCTGTGACCCGCTGCGGACGCCGTCCTGTGACCCGCTGCGGACGCTGTCCTGTGACCCGCTGCGGACGCTGTCCTGTGACCCGCTGCGGACGCCGTCCTGTGACCCGCTGCGGACGCTGTCCTGTGACCCGCTGCGGACGCCGTCCTGTGACCCGCTGCGGACGCTGTCCTCGTCTCCATTAGTGAAACAGGGTGGAATGAGAGCATGGATGTAGCGCGACTCTGGGCTCCTCCGCTCCCTGGGAGCCTCTTCTCTCTCAAAGGTCTTCTCTTGTGCTAATACGATATCTCCTTGCCTGAGACCTTTAAAGATGACCTTTGTAATCTCTATGTGAAGTAATTATTTTTTACATTATAGTTCAAGACTACATGTCAATCCTCTACCTAAACGATTTTATGATCCCAACATTTCTTTTTGGGAAGAAGCAACATTGATTAAGCGCTTTGAAGAAAAAATCAGATTCCAGATGAATTATCAATGTCTCGGTAAACAAGCGATCAAAATCCTTCGAATAAAATGATGAACGAAAATACAGGTAGTGACTTGCTAAAATGCCGTCTTCAAAAGATGCATTGCAGTCCTTCCAAAATAGATCTCAACCGATAACAAATAATGACCTATCTGAGCTATCTGGGCTGCTAGCCTTCCTCTGATAGCCTGATCCATGCACAGGAGGTAGATCATCGTACCTCACCAGGCTGATACCCCGTGCCTCCCCAGCCACACCAGGGGGTTCCTCTAGCTCACTGGCTGATACCCCGTGCCTCCCCCCCACACCGGGGGTTCCTCTAGCTCACTGGCTGATACCCCGTGCCTCCCCCCCACACCGGGGGGTCCTCTAGCTCACCGGCTGATACCCCGTGCCTCCCCAGCCACACAGGGGGTTCCTCTAGCTCACTGGCTGATACCCCGTGCCTCCCCCCCACACCGGGGGGTCCTCTAGCTCACTGGCTGATACCCCGTGCCTCCCCCCCACACCGGGGGGTCCTCTAGCTCACTGGCTGATACCCCGTGCCTCCCCAGCCACACAGGGGGTTCCTCTAGCTCACTGGCTGATACCCCGTGCCTCCCCCCCACACCGGGGGGTCCTCTAGCTCACTGGCTGATACCCCGTGCCTCCCCCCCACACCGGGGGGTCCTCTAGCTCACTGGCTGATACCCCGTGCCTCCCCAGCCGCACAGGGGGTTCCTCTAGCTCACTGGCTGATACCCCGTGCCTCCCCAGCCAGACCGGGGGTTCCTCTAGCTCACTGGCTGATACCCCGTGCCTCCGCAGCCACACCAGGGGTCCTCTAGCTCACTGGCTGATACCCCGTGCCTCCCCAGCCACACCGGGGGGTCCTCTAGCTCACTGGCTGATACCCCGTGCCTCCGCAGCCACACCGGGGGTTCCTCTAGCTCACTGGCTGATACCCCGTGCCTCCCCCCCAAACCGGGGGTTCCTCTAGCTCACTGGCTGATACCCCGTGCCTCCCCAGCCACACCGGGGGGTCCTCTAGCTCACTGGCTGATACCCCGTGCCTCTGCAGCCACACCGGGGGTCCTCTAGCTCACTGGCTGATACCCCGTGCCTCCGCAGCCACACCGGGGGTCCTCTAGCTCACTGGCTCACAGAATGCTGCAGAGAGAAGTCTCTGCAGCATTCTGCACCCATTGCTTTTCCATTCCTTTCCATTACTGAATGGTCCAATAGCCCCTATAGTGGTGTGTGTGATGTGGAACCCAACGGTAAAGGCTCGGTGTGCACACCTTAATACCCTGAATATAAATATCAGTCAGTGCTATTCAGACGTAAGATTAGGAAAATCCACGTCATTGACTTTCATAATAAATCCAAAATGTGTTGATCACTAATTAAGTGTTTGGTAATAATATTATTAGCACCTATATTCTTTCATGTAGTGATGTTCACCTATGCAGAGTTACTAATGTTATAAACAGTACATCATTATGGATCCTTTGATCTGGATACATAGTTATTGTGCTCAGCCCAACATGTGGTTGGACTGAGCCAGAATAATCGTTTCCTCCTGTTGTGATATAATTACCAAATCTCAAAGGAGGATGGAAAATGCATCACACAAAGCACACAATATCTATGCATAATACAATGTATAATTTTGTTGGGGGATGATGTTCTTTCTTAATGAAGAGGCTCAAATATTGAATTACAGCGCTATGCTGGAAGCAATGCTTCCAGAAGATACCAAAGCTCCATGTGAATATGGAGGAGTATATTCTTCACAACTTGTTTCTTTGTTGCTCATTTTGTAGTCTTTTTCAGAACGATAGTGATCCTCCTCTACCTCTCCCACTAGCATCTAGAAATATATTTCAGATGGAGCATTGAGGCTATAGGAGCCCAGGCAGCTGACTACAACAGGTGCTACGAGTTACCTTGCCTGGTGAGCTGATGAATGGCAGAGCGTTGTGAGTCGAGGCACAACAGCAATGAGCTACCGTGAAGAGAGCCACCTCCGTGACGCTCTCCAGGCAAACGGGAGTTGATGAGCAGCTTGCTGCTTCTGTCTGCAGCTTCTGAGCATTAGTCTTGGCCATAGCCTGACTAGTGCTGGCATGCACGTGCCTTTCTCAGTTTGAGGGCAGAAGTTGTTTTACTAATATCATTATTTACTTGTTCTTAATAATTGTCTACAGTACATTTTTCCATCATTGTGCTCACAACACAACGACTAAAATAGTGTTTACTGATCAAATCCATAATGGTTCCCACGTAGGATGTGTTTGTGAGTTGAAGCTTCAGTTGGCATCGGCAGTTTACCCTTGAACTCTGACCGGCCTCCACACAGGTCCAGCAGCAGGGACCGTCCACGCATGGAAAGCAGCCTGGAGCTGGAACCAGAGAGTAGGGCAGCCTGGAGCTGGGACCAGCAGGAGGAACCAGAGAGTAGAACAGCCTGGAGCTGGAACCAGAGAGTAGGGCAGCCTGGAGCTGGGACCAGCAGGAGACTAGGAACCAGAGAGTAGAGCAGCCTGGAGCTGAGACCAGAGAGTAGAGCAGCCTGGAGCTGGGACCTGCAGGAGACTAGGAACCAGAGAGTAGAGCAGCCTGGAGCTGGGACCAGCGGGAGAGGAACCAGAGAGTTTGTCCCCCAGAGCTCCAACACAGTTAGCTCAAAGTGTGTATGAATAAGTGATCTGTCACTCGTTCATCCTGAGGAGAGCCTTCCCTTCTCTGAGTGTAAGGAATCTATTTGATTATTGATGGGACAGATGTTGATGATAGATGTAGGCCTTCGTGGTAGGATGCAGGGCTAACAGTCAGCGCAGCAGAGCCGATCCATCATGCAGCGAGCACTCAGGAACAAGCAGGGAAAGAGACGGGCAAATATTGTTTTTTGCTTAACTTCCTTTGAAATGCCAAATCCTACATCGTGCACTTTAATAGTTTCATGTTTGTATTTCATATTAACAACATTTGAGCAAACACATATCACGCCATCCAATTTAAACGTAGCAAAGTAGAGAACTAGAAGGTTATAAATACAAACCAGCCGCAAAGAAATATAATGAATGCGCTCTACAATCCTCTCCTGATATATTGGCCTAAATACATAATGCTGCCAGTCGTTTAGCGCAGGCCTGATAACACAAACAGCTTCCTTCTATTTAAATGTCTTCCTTACCGCCCCAGGGAACCTAAATACATTCACCCCATTCGGTTTCATTAAACATCCACCAATGTTTTAATGACAAAATAATAATCACAATAATGAGATAATGAGCTTAAAGGAGCAGCTCACCAGACCAGCTCCCAGGTGGGACTGGGCATGAGGTATTGGAATAAGGCAGCATGCTCTGCACCATCTATTTATGCGTAAATAATTGGTCATACTTTGAGCATGCATACAGTACACCAACAAGATCCCAGCCAGAAGCAGATCAATGATTTAGGCCCCGGAGTTGTCACCCTAACATTTCCTTTACAGTGCAGGCAAAGAGAAAAGCAAACTGAATAACAAGTTGTTACCTTCCTGGTTGAAAATTAGAAGAGATTGTATTTCATCAAATATGGATGAGAGCCTGAACGCTGGGGCTCTGAGAGGAAGCAGGCAGCACAAGCCTTCCTCCTCTAAGCGGCTGAACACTGGGGCTCTGAGAGGAAGCACGCAGCACAAGCCTTCCTCCTCTAAGCGGCTGCCTGCTCCTGGAAGGGAGGCGAGCTGATCGATACCAACAGAGCTCACGAAGCCTGCTCCTCCAGGAGACAGCAGCGCCGCGCGGAGGCCTCGCTAACGGGTACACACCGTGGGGCTCATTGCAGTCATTACGCCCTGTTACCTTTAGGTACCCGGACACCGTCGATTAAAGGTGAGTCCTCACACAGGAGCAGAGAGTCGTTAGTGTAACGAGGCCGGGCCTCTGACGGAGGCTGCTGGCTGAGAGAACCTCGGGGCTCACTGAGCTACTGAACGGCTGCTTCCTGGCGGTCGCAGTGGGCACCGAGGAGGGAAAGAGGATCACAGAGAGAGCTCAGAGATCCTTGTTTCAGCCAGACGATGGTCTGAGCTCAACATACATTGTATTTATACAGTTGTTCTTTTTCATCTCTGGCTTACAGCCTTTTGTGTGAAACTAATAAATAATAACACCAAAGAATTGTGAAATGTCAGTGGCTGTGCAGTAGGTACGATTTAACAGTTATTATTGGATTGTAGTTTGTTAGATAAGACACAGCCAGCCATCAGCTATGAGCGGGTGAAACGCTGTGTGTGAACATCTGCTTGGTTGACTGCCTCTACCTCTGAATCAGCCAATTTACATGTTAGACCCGCCTTCAGCGCATTCCTGACCCATCAGGTTATATCTTCCCTGATGTAAAAAAAGCAAAAGCAATACAATCTAAAATATCTCTCTCTCCCTCCCTGTCTCTCTCTCTCTCTCTCTCTCTCTCTCTCTCTCCCTGTCTCTCTCTCTCTCTCTCTCTCTCTCTCTCTCTGTCTCTCTCTCTCCCTCTGTCTCTCTCCCTCTCCCTCTCCCTCCCTCTCCCTCTCCCTCCCTCTCTCTCCCTCTCTGTCTCTCTCTCTCTCTCTCTCCCTCTCCCTGTCTCTCTCTCTCTCTCTCTCTCTCTCTCTCTCTCTCTCTCTCTCTCTCTCTCTCTCTCCCTGTCTCTCTCTCTCTCTCTCTCTCTCTCTCTCTCTCTCTCTCTCTCTCTCTCTCTCTCTCTCTCTCTCTCTCTCTCTCTCTCTCTCTCTCTCTCACTCTCTCTCTCTCTCTCTCTCTCTCTCTCTCTCTCTCTCTCTCTCTCTCTCTCTCTCCCATCTTACCTGCAGCAGTTTTAATAAGCCAAACAACACAATATCTCTGTCTATCGTTCCCCCTGTGACCAGAGCCACCAGGCTCCATACTGACGGGACCCAGAGAGCCACCAGGCTCCAGGCTGTTGGGGACCCAGAGAGCCACCAGGCTGACGGGACCCAGAGAGCCACCAGGCTGACGGGACCCAGAGAGCCACCAGGCTGACGGGACCCAGAGAGCCACCAGGCTGACGGGACCCAGAGAGCCACCAGGCTCCATACTGAGGGGGACCCAGAGAGCCACCAGGCTGACGGGACCCAGAGAGCCACCAGGCTGACGGGGACCCAGAGCAGCTCTTGGAGGCACCAGCCCCCAGCAGCACCCAGTGGGTTCTGTTGTGTCCGCTCCAGCGCTGTGGGCCCCTGGAGGTGGACGGCGCCCGCGGCGGCGGCCTGGCTGGCGGGCGCATTAAACCAGCCCCGGAGCCGTGATCTGGGGCCCGGGCCGGAGGGGGGCCGGAGGGGGGCCGGAGGGGGGCCGGGGGGGGGCCGGGGGGGGGGGCACATCACCACAAGGACGGCCGCATCGACAGAATAATAAAGCTGCTCCGACCCTAGAGGCAGCAGCAGCCTAGAGGAGAGAGGAGAGAGGAGCGAGGAGAGAGGAGAGAGGAGAGAGGAGGAGGAGAGAGGAGAGAGGAGAGAAGAGAGGAGAGAGGAGAGAAGACAGAGGAGGAGGAGAGAGGAGAGAGGAGAGAAGACAGAGGAGGAGGAGAGAGGAGAGAAGAGAGGAGAGAGGAGAGGAGAGAGAACAGCTGAAATATCACCGCCAACGCACAAGAACACCAACAATGGCTGCAGTGGCACTCGCTAATTATGAGGGCTTGATTTATCTGCGTCATGAATAGATACAGCAATAGATTGCTGAGATGCTCCTTCCCTGTCTCTGTTTCTCCGATGTGCAGCACTATGGGCAGCCATCTATCAGAGGACGTGGCCCAGTGTGCCGCTTCCTGTCGTGTTGTCCAGCGTCCGGGGTCACGGTGGCTCATTCTGAGCGTCTTTAGCGTGCAGACAGGCATTTGAGGATGATGGCTCATTTATCTACCGTTGCTTCGAGGGATGTTTCAGAAATAGCAAGTCTTAATCAAGGCTAAGCAGACCCCCCAACGACCCAGGACTGATTACACATTTAAGGCGTTTAGCCGTCGGCCGCGCACTAGGAGTAAGCGTGTGTTTACACCTCATTATTATAAACCGCCTGCTTTCCGGGGGACGTATAGTTTCCCCTACATCTCAGCAGTGCCTGCAGGGAGCTCTGTACATGCTCTGGATTAAATTGACCACTGGGGACGGCATGTGTAGATGACAAACTGCTTTGTGGAGCTCCAATAAGAGCTGCGCGTCCAGGGCCTCTGGGGGCGGTAAGTGTAGCGGCAGTCCCTGTATCGGGATGCCCCCCGGTACCAGGGACCCCGCGGCCCGCTCTGGGTCCCGGCTGCCGGCCCCCGGCGGCCCACTGAGGGGTCCTACAGCGCCAGGGGGCAGGCGGGGGAGTTAGCCACGCTGTAATCGTTTTCTGACTGCCCTCTGGTGTCCGCTTCGGTCACACACAGCCCTGTCATGGGTCCGCGTCGGCTGACTAACAGCTCGCCCCTTCTGTGGGCTTTGTCTGACAGCAGCTTCATAAAGGAAGGAGCTGGGGCTGAAATCTCCCAGACGAACCAACCAGTGGATGAACAAAAGAACGATTTAAAGAATAAAAGATCTGATGGGGCAGAAACTGTCACGACATTGGGTTTGGAAATGCACTGTGAGCTCCTTCAGATGTACCTGTAATGAGAACCCCCCCTCTCCTGCCTACACTAATATGTGTGTAATTAGACCGGCCTATTAAAACGTCTCCACATCGTCACGGTAACAATGGCGTCCTGTGTTGCGTCACGTCGGTAACACGATGCGCCTCAGAAGGCCAGCTGACCTTCAGGGTGTGGACTGGGAGCTGGAGGACTGAAGGGTCGAACTCTACCTGGCAACAGGAGCTGTCATCAGAAGGAAGCCACGCGACTCTTATTAAAGTTTCTACCTGAGTCTCCTGGCCAAGGTCAACACAAAGACTCGTGGCTTAACTTCCCGGTGGCTGACAGCCCAGTTGTGTTTGCCCTCCAAAGTTTGCTAAGGGGAAAAAAAACATTAAATAAATATGTTAGTCCAGATAGCAGTCAGCAGGCTGGCAGTTGGAAACAAGCCTATTTTCTTAATTGTATTGGTTAAGAAGTTTAATAAATTGATGCTCAAAAAATAAAGAAATAATCCTTTATGAGTAGGCCTACAAGACTCAGCCAATTAAAGAAAGAGAAAATACTATGATAACTTCTCCCATAAGCCTGTGATTCTAGCCCACTCCCAAATGTCCACAGAACACCACATTGGTCGCTCATTTTGGACCTTTTGTGAATGTTATGAGGACCTATGGTTTTGGTGGGAAGAAATAGAAACAACATCGTCTCTCGTTTGAATCTACGCGTCGTGCGTAATGACGCAGCGTCGGACCCCCTGCCGTCAGGTCCAGCCTGGGCGCTCTGTGGGCCGGAGACCACGTGGTCCTCAAGGCAGGAATGAAAGAAGGTCCTCCGAATAAAGCACTTCTTGAGTGCTATAGCTGCTATGGCTATGGCTGTTGTCTACAGAAGATCCCTTTATTAAGGACACTAAAATATGCCAGTTTTTTCTTATTTTAAATTGTAAGGAATCTGAGACCATACTGTCTTAGACAACACATGTTTGGGTACTTTTTGGCCGTTTGACCACTTGCAATAGTTAATACAAAGCAGCCTGTGAGTCGTCAAACATCGCGGACTTTGATTTCATCAGATGGTCGCAGAGTGAAGTCGTGAATGAAGAGAACACATCCGCGCCATTTCAGAAGGAAACTCCCCCAGCGAGTAACAAACTCATCCAATTTCTACAGTGAGATTCAAGTGAGTGAAGGAACCAGGCAGCTAGAGCATGTCCAGCGCCTCGCCCAGTCTCTGGGAGAAGCGGAGGTCCTCTGGCACAGCGGGCCCCCACGGACCCAGACCCCTGGAGCTGGAGCTGTCAGGGCCGCCCGGACCGGGGGGGGCACCAGGGGGGGGGGCTGTTAACAACAACTGCAGCCGGCTGCTGAACAACGACACCATGCCCCTGGAGCACCATGAAGACATCGAGGAGAGCCCGGTCCTTTCTCCGGTCCCCCTCCCCTACCTGGCCCACCCGCGGATGTCGGTGCGCATGTCGGTGTGGAGCGTGGGGGTCCGACCGGTCGTCATCACCCGGGCCTACGCTCAGGGGCGCGTCTACAACTTCCTGGAGCGGCCGTCGGGCTGGAAGTGCTTCGTCTACCACTTCACAGTGTGAGTCCCCGTTTACCTCAACCAACTGGTGTAGTCTGCGTACATTGGTGCGAGCGTAAGTGATCTGTTTAGTGATGTGGAATGATCTGTTTGGTGATATGTTTAGTGATCTGTTTGGTGAACTGTTTGGTGATCAGTTTAATCATTTGGACTTATCTGTTTGGTGACCTGTTTGGTGATCTGTTTAGTGATGTGTTTGGTGATCGGTTTGTTGTTCTGTTTAGTGATCTTCTTGGTGATCTGGTTGGTGATCTGGTTGGTGATCTGTTTAGTGATCTGTTTGGTGATCTGTTTAGTGATCTGTTTAGTGAAGGCCACCAACATATCCACTCCTACTCACCATGCCGCCAGTTGTGAGCGTCTATTCCCGTCCTCTCGGCTCATACGACCACAGAAGCCACCGCTTACGATACACAAAGTTGATTAACATGATGGAACTCGTCAATATGTAATATCTATTCAGTCCGGTTCAACAGGATCCTGCAGACCAGTGGCATCACGTTTGGAGCCGTGTCTCCGTGTTTCTATATCTACAGTCGAGGTTATCGTGGAAATAGTGAAATATGGTCATTGGTATTTTGAAAATATATATGAAGACAAAGTGCCGATCCGAATCAGATCTGTGAATAGTCAAGGTCATACGTTAGTATGGCGCCACCACTGCCTTATCTGTGAGATGTCTTTCACTTCCCTTAAAACATTTATTCCTCTGGATCTCTTAAAGCCTTCTTTGGCTGTTTCTTATCGTGTCAAGATAATGACGTTTTATAGATAGGGAAGAGGCCTAAACTGGACAAGGTTTACAACCTTAATATGTAAGACATAACACGGAAATATGATATGTCTGAGTTTATGATTGCAAATAAACAGATCATTAAAAAGTCTGGATTTTACTCCCATACTTACCGTGCGTAAGTATCTTTGCATTAGTGGGAATATAACAGGGCTTACCCCCGATGTGACCTCCATATTGCGTCCTTGAATGTATTCACCATAAAAGAGTCCACATTATTTAAAGTAAGTGCTGTTCATGTGCCTCAGATATTACACTTTATAATGTGGGTTTCAAAGACCTCCGGGCTACACCTATCATCTGAAGAGGACTGCTGACATCCCAACACCCCCCACTGTCTCCCCCTCGTCTCCCCCCTGTCTCCCCCTTTCCGCTCCCCCCTGTCTCCCCTCCCCCTTAATGAGGGGTTTTATTGGGCCTGATTCTACATCGGCGTAACATTTCCGGGGAAATAACGAACAGACTTTATCCTCTCCATCTTTTCATTTTGGCAAATTAGAACGGAAATGAAGATAATTAATCCGTCCGTGTTCGCCGGGCCAGGGGGGGGAGAGGGGGGTGGGGGGGAGGCCGTCCGTCCACCCATCACCTCGTGTCCATAAGTCCTGAATAGCCAATCAGCTGGTTGGGGGGGCGGTTCCATGGCTCCTCTCCGCTCCGCTCAGCTGAGAGCGGCGAGTGGGCCTGACAGAGAGGGGCCTGGGGGGGGGGCTGTACCCCCCCCGTTACAGCCTGTCCCCCCCCCCTCCCCCGGTACATCGCCGTCCTCTGAGGGCGCCGTCTCACGACCTCCGCCCGTCCATGGATCTTATTGACTTTGGATGTGCCGCTCGCCAAATGCATCGTGGGTCCGTCCATTTTTTCGGAGTCAAAAGTTGAGAAATGCTCATCTTTTCAGGCATCCGTCGGCCAATCAGATCGCGTTATGCAAATATGCAAGTACACTGTCCAATGAATTCGCCTTGGTAATACAACCCAGGAAAACACATGGATACGTTGAAAAGCCCCCACCCGCCAACGGACGCATGTCGTGTGAACGAGGCGGGATTGTCTTGTTTTAGACATTTTCTACATAAGAAAAGGTTTCATAACCAGGAGAACAATTATTTACAGATATGAAAAAATGCAACAACTGATGACTAACATGAGGGGTAAGGAGCATCACAGTCATCATCTAGGGACCAGTGATGAGGGGTTAGGAGCATCACACTCATCATCTAGGGACCAGTGATGAGGGGTTAGGAGCATCACACTCATCATCTAGGGACCAGTGATGAGGGGTTAGGAGCATCACACTCATCATCTAGGGACCAGTGATGAGGGGTTAGGAGCATCACACTCATCATCTAGGGACCAGTGATGAGGGGTTAGGAGCATCACACTCATCATCTAGGGACCAGTGATGAGGGGTTATGAGCATCACACTCATCATCTAGGGACCAGTGATGAGGGGTTAGGAGCATCACACTCATCATCTAGGGACCAGTGATCTTTGTCTAGGAGGCTCCACCACCGGTTGAGCTGACGGTAAAAGACAGTAGCCCGTGGCCGAGTCCAACAGAGCGGGATGTGGTCCGGTGATGGGTCGCTACAGAGGACCCCCTCCTGCTGACTGCCGAAGGAGAGCAGGCCCCGCTGGGCTCCGATGGGCCCCGGCAGGCCCCACTGGGGGGCCCCACCGGGGGGCCCCAACAGCAATCAGAGAAACGTTAAGAGAACCTCAGGGTCATTCGATTCATGTTAAGGAAATGAGAGAAACGTGGGATTCATCTGATCTTCTTTGTGATCTTTTGTGTATGATGTAGGATATGATAAGACTATTGATCATTTTAATTAGGGGGGGGGGGGGGGGGAGCTAATAAGGTTGGAAAAAGTGCATTTTCATCTCATCGCCTCTCTCTTTACACCGCCGGTATTCAGCGCGAGCTGTCTCCGTGCACGGGCACACCTCCTGAAACACCTTGGCGTGTTCAGGGGTCGGACCGCTCTGCCTCTCTGCTCCGACAGCGTGTGTGAGGGGGAGGCAGGCAGGGGAACCGAAGAACAAGCACCACCTTATCAGTGACCCAGAACCCAGTTCAGAGGGAGCCACACCCTTATCCCCCCCACCCCCGCGTAGGCTGGGTGTGTGTGTGTGTGTGTGTGTGTGTGTGTGTGTGTGTGTGTGTGTGTGTGTGTGTGTGTGTGTGTGTGTGTGTGTGTGTGTGTGTGTGTGTGTGTGTGTGTGTGTTTGCATGTGAATCTGGTTGTGTGTTTGAGTGTGGGTGTGTGCATGTGTGTGTGCGTGTGTCTGTGTGTGTGTGTGTGTGTGTGTGTGTGTGTGTGTGTGTGTGTGTGTAAGTGCATGGACTTAGGTGTTTTCAGGGATTCCATTCCATTTTATTTTGTAAATTTGCACACATTAGTGATATTCTGTTTTTGTTTTAAAACTTCTTTGCAAAGTTTAGGGTAAGTAGCAGTATATGGAAGCATTAAGCATACATTTCTTGTTACTTCTTCCTTGTTGGCTGTTCCACTTGCATTACCTTCATTTTATACATGTATTCCTTGTTGTGTAACTATTGTGAATACATTTCAGTGAAGCCGTTTGTAGACTGAGCTGTACGCTGAGTGGCTCTTGTCCTTTAAGCAAGGAAAGGGATTTAGAAAATGTCCTATTATTATACAAAATCTCCTTTTTACTAATGTCAGTGCAATAAGTATTGAAAAAAATCATAATCAACAACTTAATGAAACCGTATCAGAAAGTAGTGGAATAGAACCTTTGAAAGAGCGTGAAATCGCTGCTAATTTGGTAACTCTCTCTCTCTCTCTCTCGCTCTCGCTCTCGCTCTCTCTCTATTTTTTTTTTGAGAACTAGATAATTGATGTTTATAATCTATAATTATAATCATACATTTGTATTCTTGTAGTTAAGCTTCCATGCATCCATGTGTTTCCTACTTGGTAGCTTGAACGTACGTAGGTCGGTGATGACGCTAAGAACGACCACCTCGGATACACAAAATACCATGCTAGTGCATACCCTCCAATGAGACTCCATATCTCTCTCTCTCTCTCTCTCTCTCTCTCTCTCTCTCTCTCTCTCTCTCTCTCTCTCTCTCTCTCTCTCTCTCTCTCTCTCTCTCTCTCTCTCTCTCTCTCTCTCTCTCTCTCTCTCTCTCTCTCTCTCTCTCTCTCTGTGTCTCTGTCTCTCTTTATGTTGTCCTGTATTATCTGTTTTCTCTGCGTCCTTGCGGAGCAGACCATGACACCCAGACCAACACTGCTCTATACGGTGGAACGTAACGGGGATCCATGGCGTTAGCCTCCACTCTCTCCGTCCACCGCTTGAATAAAGACTCAGCCCTTCTCCCATCAAGGGGTCGTGAGCAAATGAGCGCCTGATGGCCGACCTGGTCCATGTGCGGTGGACTCTCTGTGTGGTTTGGTATCAGCTCCAGATCACCACAGCGTTCTGCATGCTGTTGTGTGCTCTCGGTCTGCGGCTGCTCCAGTATCTCACAGCCTTATCATCTGGCAATACAATGTTTATCTCCAGGAAGTGTTAGCCTAGTGTTCTAGTTACTTTAAATCTATCTCTGACCTTGTGTGGCCGTAAGAAAATCTAAGTGTGTGTGTGTCTTGCACGTGTATGTGTGTGTTTGTGAACATGTGATGTGCGGTTCTTTGTGCACATTTTTATGTGTGTTTGTGTGTGTCTGTGAGTGTGGGGTGTGTGTGTGTGTGTGTCTTTGGAGTGTGGTGTGTTGGTGCGTGCATTGTGTGTGTGGGGGGCTGTTTGTGAGTGGGTGTATGTGTTTTGATTGTGTGGGGGTTGCGTGGGTGTATTTGTGTGTGTGTGTACGTGTGTGGTGTGTGTACGTGTGTGTGTGTACGTGTGTGGTGTGTGTTTTTGAGGTTTGTGTGTGGGTGCGCATGTGTGTTTGTAGGGAGGTTTGTGTGTGTGTGTGTGTGTGTGTTTTTGTGTGTAGGGTCGGTCCACGTTGTGTGTGTGTGGTTTGTGTGTTGGAGGTTTTTGTGTGGGTGCGCGTGTGTGTGTAGGGAGTATTGTGTCTGTTTGTGTACGTTTGTGTGGTGTGTGTGTGTGGGAGGTTTGTGTGTGGGTGCGCGTGTGTGTGTGTGTGTGTAAGGAGTGTTGTGTGAGTGTGTATGTGTGTGTGTGTGTGTATCTAGGTATGCTGGTGGACAGGGAGGTGTGATATCCTGACTCTCTGGCAGGACAAGCTGTTCTTACCGATGGTTTCACCAGGTTTATAAATCTCTGCCAACATTAAAAAATATCGAGAAAAAGGCTTTTGGTGCCTGAATGTTATCCTTTGGTGTATTATTTATATTATTTATTTTACCCGATGTTTTAACCTTCACTGTACCCTCGGCACCATTCTAAAGGAGTTTTCCAAGGTTAAATAAACTAAATCAAATCAAACTGGCCCTGCTTTGTTTGGTACATGAGATGAAGGAATAAAATACAATTTCAAAAATATAATTATCCTGAAACATAATGCATGACATTGCACTTGATCGCACTATGAGAAAATTCTTGTCATCGCTTTTCATTTATGATAATTTGTGCTTGTTAAATCTGCTGTCAAAATACTAAAGTGCTGAGCTCTATATAGCTATTCGAATTACTAACTCAAACATGAAGATTGAATAATAACTTCTCTAGACTGTAGTCTATAGAATGATTGGTGCTGCATAGTGATGTATGTGTGATGTGTGTTTAATTGTGTGTGTGTGTGTGTGTATGTCTGTTTTTGCAAGCATGTGCATGTTTGTGTACTTGTGTGTGCATGCATGTGCATGTGTGTGTTTGTGTGTGTGTTTGTGTGTGTGTTTGTGTGTGTGTTTGCGTGTTTGCGTGTTTGCGTGTGTGTGTGTGTGTGTGTGTGTGTGTGTGTGTGTGCGCGTGTGTGTTCTCTGCAGGTTCCTCATCGTGTTGGCGTGTCTGATCCTCAGTGTGCTGTCCACCATAGACCAGTACCAGACCCTGGCCCACGAGACTCTCTACTGGGTGGTGAGTCAGACCTTCCTCCTCCAGACCTCCTCCTCATCCCTCGGCCGCTGACTGTCGTTAGGATGCTCATTAGGATAATGATTAGGATAGTGATTAGGATAATTGCGTGCAGCTCTGATGAACTCCACCAGGTGGCAGCACTAAACAAAGTCGTTCCTGGCCTCGTGCCTCATCATGACGCTCCATGCCAGTTCCTGTTCCAGGTGAAGGCGTACCTTAGACTAATGGATTGGGTTTGGGGCCACCGGGGGCTTCCTCCTCATGATGCTGAGTGCGTCTCCACTCAGGCTCCGTCGGAGCTCTCTGTCTGGGCGGAGCCGGGCGGACAGCCCCTCCCCCGGCCTGCACCGGACCTCCTGGAGCGGATCACTGCGGACCTCCTGGAGCGGATCACTGCAGACCTCCTGGAGCGGATCACTGCGGACCTCCTGGAGCGGATCACTGCGGACCTCCTGGAGCGGATCACTGCGGACCTCCTGGAGCGGATCACTGCGGACCTCCTGGAGCGGATCACTGCGGACCTCCTGGAGCGGATCACTGCGGACCTCCTGGAGCGGATCACTGCGGACCTCCTGGAGCGGATCACTGCGGACACCCTGCTCACTAATATCCGTTCTAAAGCCCAGACACACGTTTACTGTCCCCAGTGGAAGTGCTTCTCCCTTCCCCTCTCTCCTGTGGAAGCAGAGCCGTGAGCAGCTCTCTGGTCTCTGGGGAGGAGTTCATTAGAACATCGTTCCTCAGGGCCTAATCGCACCAATACATCAGGACTATCTGCATGAGGCGCGTGGGAGGGGGGGATGGCGCCGCCGTCGGACCTGACTGCTGCCGTCTCAGAACACGTTTTAATAGCGGTTGGCTTCACGTGAGCGTGTGGCCTCTGAGCGCCGACGTGTTTAGCATGAAGATGTGAACATGATGTCATCAAAAAGTAAGGACCCTGTGGAGCGAGCGGAGCGTCGCCGGCAGAGAGCAGCTCCTGTGATCCATCAGCGCTGACAGGATGACTCAGCGCTTCTGCCCGAGGCTCGGAGAGGAGGACAAAGGGGGGGGGGGGATCTTAAGGAGGAGTGTGACCGGCACAAGGCTTCTGTGTGATGTTCTGGCCCCCCCTCCTCAGAGTGTGGGCTGTCCATCTGGGCGTTGACATTAGCATATCAACCTCTACGGTTTCATCAGATGATTGCAAACGACGTCTGTCAGTCATATCTGAGGGGGTTTGCTCCAGAGGAGGCCTTCGACCGAAGCTCTGCCTGTGATTGGCTGGGACTGGATCATGTGTCTGGGGACATCCATGGACCCATTGATGGACTCTCTGGGCCCTATCTTGCATCCGACGCAATTTACTTACATGCGCCACGTTGCTACAAACGTTCCCTGGTGCTATTTTGCAGTTTCAGAAACCAATTCCGCCTCAAACCAGGAAATGCCTGGTTTAAAGGCAGTGGCGCGTTGTTCAGATGCTATTTTAAGGGCGCATGCACAATGTTGCTTGTGCACCTCGCGCATGCACTTTGCTTCTCTCATCTACCATTCTTGGTAAATTATTTGGGAAAGAACCGCTGAAACACCGTGCAGCAAACACATATTTTCTTGATGCAGACATCGTTTACAAGCCCATAACTTTTAGGATTGATGAGTATTTGATTGTGAGAAAATATTGTTTTACCGCGAGTGTTATAAACAATGAATGAATGCGGACGCGCGTGTGTGTATGTGTAAAATAATGAATGAATGCGGGGGTGCGTGTGTGCGTCCATCTGTTTAAACTAAACATGGAACGCATAATACAGTCCATGACTCAATGGCGATGTATATTAACGGGGGGCAATGCATATAAGGAACACAAGTCGATAACGATAATGCATACAATACTGGTAAGAAACGATGTTTGTTAATGTATTGCGTGTATCATTATATAGAACCCCAGTTACCGCATATCATACGTGTGCGTGCGCTGTCAAAACATCAACTCGTCAGATTCAAATGCGCTCATGGCTCTTAAAGGGGATGGGAGATGGCCCTCTCATTGGCTTATTGCACGTTACGCCCAAACCACACCTACGGGTATTAGGCTACTTCAGACCAGCCCTTTTTAGATTTGCGCCGGGCACGAGATTAATTTATCCGCCGCTATAATAGCAACATCGGCATAGAACCGCCCACAAAGCTGCTTACGCTTGGCGCTTCTCACGAGCGTTTCGGACCGTTAACATAGGGCCAGTCCAGTCCACCGTGTCCGGATCAGAGCCCCGGCCCTCAGTGGAGCCTGAACCAGGAGCCAGTGTGAACTGGGACGTCTGAGGCACTCAGACTGGAGGCACTGGGAGGTCTGTCCCGCTGTCCCTCACCGAGCCCCTCGGGGGACAGACCACAGACGACCGGTCTGCTGCGCA